>NW_027181881.1:26780889-26826458 GCF_029961685.1 Aristolochia californica | reverse complement strand
AAAAATCACAAATAAAATTTTGAATTATCACTCTCAGCATTTGTGCATTTCCATTTTGGATTTTCAATTTTTTTTCAAATCCAAACGAGTTTTCACTCTCCCATTTTTCTCGTAAACAAAAAGAAAAGGCAAATAGATCACAAAAAAATTAAAATTTTAGAGTTTATGTATGCAAAGAAGTGAAAAATATAATAAATTTGAGTGAAGAAAATTATTTCACGCACTAAAAATGAACACCAAAGTTTTGTTATCCAAGTTTGGGAAATTCCAATAGTACAACCCCTAATAGCTTGGCGAAATTTTATAAGAAAGAGATTTCTAATTGATCCTAACATGTTTTAAATATGGATAAGCATGCCTCAAACATGTTGAAGATGAAAATGACCTAATGATCCAAAAATTTTAAAGAGTAGGAAATATTAAATTCTCAAGTTATCGTGCGGTGGGATAATTACCAAAGCCAAACAACCATCTTTTTGCCAATATACAAAAGGCAAACCTAACAATCATAGATCATCTAAAACTTTTTGTTCAATTAATAATGTGTAATAGCTATTTTTTTTGTTAGAAATGACTTATGGTTTGGGAGTCAACACTCAGTTAAAAATGCCTCCCCCCCCCCCCTTTTCTGATTAGTATAAAACCTTATATATGAAAAAATAAAAGAGTTTACAATCCTTAAAAATCACAGATACTTTTTGGAATTATCTCCCTAAGTATTTTTGCATTTCCGTTGATGTTCAATGTTTTTTCAAATCCAAACTTGAATTTTCACTCTCCCATTTTTCTTGTAAAGAAAAAGATAAGGCAAACAAATTGCAACAAAGTGAAAATTTTAGATTTTATGTATGCAAAAAATTGAAAACTATAGTAAATGTAAGTGGAGAATATTATTTCATTCTCTAAAAATGAACACCAAAATTTTGTTATCCACGTATGGGAAATTCCATCAATACAACCTGTAATAGCTTGGTGGAATTTTATAAGAAAGAGATTTCTAACTGATCCTAACATGTCTTAAATATGGATATGCATGCCCGAAACATGTTGAAGAAGCAAATGACCTAATGATTCCAAAATTTTAAGCTGTATGAAAAATTAAAATTCTCAAGTTACTGTGCGGTGGGATATTTACCAGAGCCTAACAACCCTCTTTTTGCCTATTAAAAAAAATGGACCTAACAGTCATAGATAATCGTAAATATTTTGATTGATTAATCATGTGTAATAGCTATAATTTTTGTTAGAAATGATTTATGGTTTGGGAGTCAAAAGTCGGTTAAAAATTCCTCACCCCCCTTTTTCGATTATTTCAAACCTAATATATAAAAACTAAAAGAGTTTACAATCCTTAAAAATCACAGATACTTTTTGGAATTATCTCTCTCAGCATTTGTACATTTCCATTTGGATGTTCAATTTTTTTTCAAATCCAAACTTGAGTTTTCACTGTCCCATTTTTCTCGTAAAAAAAAAAAGATAAGGCGAATAGATCACAACAAAATGAAAATTTTAGATTTTATGTATGCAAAAAGTTGAAATCTAAAATAAATTTAAGAGAAGAAAATTATTTGGTGCACTAAAAATAGACACCAAAGTTTTATTATCCTTGTTTGGGAAATTCCACCTGTACAACCCCTAATAGCTTGGTGGAATTTTATAAGAAAGAGATTTCTAATTGATCCTAACATGTTTTAAATATGGATATGCATGCCTGAAATAGGTTGATGATGCAAATGACCTCATGACCCAAAAATTTCGAGTAGGAAAAATTTAATTCTCAAGTTAACGTGCGGTTGGATATTTACCTGAGCCAAACAACCAACTTTTGCCTATTTAAAAAAAGCGGACCTAACAATCATAGATCATCATAAATGTTTTGATCGATTAATGATGTGTAATGGTTTTAATTTTTGTTAGAAATGACTTATGGTTTGGGAGTCAACACTTAGTTAAAAATGCCTCGCCCCCCCCCCCCCCCCCCCCCCCTTTTCCAATGAGTACAAAACCTAATAACCTAAAAGAAAAGAGTTTACGGTCCCTAAGCATCACAGATACTTTTTGGAATTATCTCTCTCAGCATTTGTGTGTTTCCATTTTGGATCAATTTTTTTTCAAATCCAAACTTGAGTTTTCACTCTCCCATTTTTCTCGTAAACAAAAAGATAAGGCAAAAAGATCGCAACAAATTGAAAATTTAGAGTTTATGTATGCAAAGAATTGAAAACTATAATAAATGTAAGTGAAGAAAATTATTTCATGCATTAAAAATGAACACCAAAGTTTTGTTATCCATGTATTGGAAATTCCACTAGTACAACCCCTAGTAGCTTGGTGGAAGTTTATAAGAAAGAGATTTCTAATTGATGCTAACTTGTTTTAAATATGGATAAGCATGCTTGGACCATGTTCAAGAAGCAAATGACCTAATGATCCAAAAATTTTAAGGAGTACGAAAAATTATATTCTCAAGTTAATGTGCGGTGGGATATTTACCAGTGCCAAACAACCCTCTTTTTGCCTATTTACAAAAAGCGGACCTAACAATCATAGATCATCGTAAATATTTTGATTGCTTAATGATGTGTAATAGTAATAATTTTTTTAGAAATTACTTATGATTTAGGAGTCAACACTCGTTTTAAAAATGCCTCGCCCCCTTTTATATAAAACACAAAAAGAGTTTAAAATTCTTAAAATTAGTAGATACTTTTTGGAATTATCTCTCTCAGAATTTGTGCATTTCTATTTTGGATGTTCAATTTTTTTTCAAATCCATACTTGATTTTTCATTCTCTCATTTTTCTCGTAAACAAAAAGATAAGGCAATTAGATCGCAACAAGATGAAAATTTTAGAGTTTATGTATGCAAAAAATTGAAAACTATAATAAATGTAAGAGAAGAAAATTATTTCACACACTAAAAATGAACACCAAAGTTTTGTTAACCATGTTTTCGAAAATCCACCTGTACATCCACTAATAGCTTGGTGGAATTTTTTATGATAGAGATTTCTAATTGATCCTAACTTGCTTTAAATATTGATGTGCATGCCTGAAACATGTTGAATATGCAAATGACCTAATTATTCAAAAATTTCAAGGAGTGGGAAAAATTAAATTCTGAAGTTAACGTGCGGTGTGATATTTACCAGAGCCAAACAACCCACTTTTTGCCTATTTACAAAAAGCAAACATAACAATCGTAGATCATCGAAATTTTTTTGATTGATTATCGATGTGTAAGAACTATAATTTTTGTTAGAAATGACTTACGGTTTGGGAGTCAACACTAGGTTAAAAATACCTCGCCCCCTCTTTTCTGATGATTGCAAAACCTAATATATAAAAAACTTAAAGAGTTTAAAATCCTTAAAAATCACAGATACTTTTTGGAATTCTCTCTCTCAGCATTTGTGCATTTCCATTTGGGATTTTATTTTATTTTTTCAAATCCAATCTTGAGTTTTCACTCTTCTATTTTTGTTGTAAACAAAATGATAAGGCAAATAGATCACAAAAAAATAAAAATTTTAGTGTTTATTTATGCAAAAAATTGAAAACTGTAATAAATGTAAGAGAAGAAAATTATGCCATGCACTAAAAATGACACCAAAGTTTTGTTATCCATGTTTGGGAAATTCCACCAGTACAACCCCAAATAGCTGGGTGGAATTTTATAAGAAAGAGATTTATAATTGATCCTAACCTATTTTAAATATTGATAAGCATGCCTAAAACATGCTGAAGATGCAAATGACCTAATGATCCAAAAATTTCAAGGAGCAAGAAAAATATAATTCTGAAGTTCACGTGCGGTGGGATATTTACCAGAGCCAAACAACAAACTTTTTTCCTATTTAATAAAAGCGGACCTAACAATCATAGATCATCGTAAATGTTTTGATCGATTAATGATTTGTAACGGCTATAATTTTTTTTAGAAGTGACTTATGGTTTGGGAGTCAACACTCATAGATACTTTTTGGAATTATCTCTATTAGCATTTGTTCATTTCCATTTTGGATGTTCATTTTTTTTCAAATCCAAACTTGAGTTTTCACACTTCCTTTTTACTCGTAAACAAAAAGATAAGGCAAATATATTACAACACAATGAAAATTTTAGAGTTTATTTATGCAAAAAATTGAAAACTATAATAAATGTAAGTGAAGAAAATTAATTCACTCACTAAAAATATTCACTAAAGTTTTGGTATACATGTTTGGGAAATTTCCATATAGCTTGGTGGAATTTTATAAGAAAGAGATTTCAAATTGATCCCAACATGTTTTAAATATGGATATGCATGGCTGAAACATGTTGAAGATGCAAATGGCTTAATGATCCAAAAATTTCAAGGAATAGGAAAATTTTAATTCTCAAGTTTACGTGCAGTGGGATATTTACCAGAGCCAAAAAAACCCTCTTTTTGCCTATTTGGAAAAAGTGGACCTAACAATCATAGATCATCATAAATGTATTGATCGATTAATGATGTGTAACGGCTATCATTTTTGTTAGAAATGATTTACGGTTTGGGAGTCACACTCAGTTAAAAATGCCTCGCACCCCTCTCCCTTTCTAATGATTGCAAAACCTAATATATTAAAAACTAAAAGAGTTCACAATCCTTAAAAATTAGAGATACTTTTTGGAATTATCTCTCTCACCATTAGTGCATTTCCATTTTGGATGTTCATTTTTTTTTCAAATCCAAACTTGAGTTTCCCCTCTGCCTTGTTCCTCGTAAAAACAAAAGATAAGGCAAATATATCACAAGAAAATGAAAATTTTAGAGTTTGTGCATGTAAAAAATTGAAAACTACAATAAATGTAAACAAATAAAATTATTTCACGCACTAAAGATAATCACAAAAGTTTTGTTATCCATGTTTGCGAAATTCTACGAGTACTACCCCTAATAGCTTGGTGGAATTTTTTCTGAAAGAGATTTGTAATTGATCCTACCATGTTTTAAAAATGGATATGCATGCCTGAAACATGTTGAAGATGCAAATTACCTCATGATCCAAAAATTTCAAGGTGAAATTTCAAGGTGTAGGAAAAATTAAATTCTCAAGTTAACGTGCGGTGTGATATTTACCAAAGCCAAACAACCCCTTTTTGCCCATTTACAAAAAGCGGACTTCACAATCATAGATCATTGTAAATTTTTGATCAATTAATGAAGTGTAATGATTATAATGTTTTTTAAGAAATGACTTAAGGTTAGGGAGTCAACACTCGATTAAAAATCACATATACTTTAGGAATTATCTCATTCACAATTTTTGCATTTCCATTTAGGATGTTCAAGTTTTTTTTAAATCCAAACTTGAGTTTTCACTCTCCCATTTTTCTCGTTAACAAAAAGATAAGGCGTACAAATCACAAAAAAATGAAAATTTTGGAGTTTATGTACACAAAAAAGTTGAAAACTATTATAAATTTAAGTGAAGAAAATTATTTCACGCACTAAAAAAGAACACCAAAGTTTGGTTATCCATGTTTGGGAAATTCCCCGAGTACAACCCTAATTGCTTGGTCAAATTTTATAAGAAAGAGATTTTTAAATGATCCTAACATGTTTTAAATATGGATAAGCATGCCTGAAACATGTTGAAGATGCAAATGACCTAATGATCAAAAAATTTCAAGAAGTAGGAAAAATTAAATTCTCAAGTTAACGTGCAGAGGGATATTTACCAAACAAAAACAAAATATATCATCGTAAATTTTTTGATGGATTAATGATGTATAATAGCAATAATTTTTGTTAGAAATGAGTTATGGTGTAGGATTTAACATTCAGTTAAAATTGCCTCGCCCCCCCTTTTCCAATGTTTATAAAACCTAATATTTAAAAAAATAAAATAGTTTACGGTCTTTGAAAATCACAGACACTTTTTGGAATTATCTCTCTCAGCATTTGTGCATTTCCATTTTGGATTTTCAATTTTTTTTCAAATCCAAACTTGAGTTTTCACTCTCCCATTTTTCTCGAAAACAAAAACATAAGGCAAATAGATCACAAAAAAATGAAAATTTTAGAGTTTATGTATGCAAAAAATTGAAAACTATAATAAATTTCAGTGAAAAAAATTATTTCGCGCACTAAAAATGAACACCAAAGTTGTGTTATCCATGTTTGGAAAATTTCATTAGTACCACCCCTTATTGCTCGGTGGAATTTTATAAGAAAGTGATTTCTAATTGATCCTAACATGTTTTAAATATGGATATGCATGCCTAAAACATGTTGAAGAAGCAAATGACCTAATGATCCAAAATTTCAAGGAGTACGAAAAATTAAATTCTCATGTTAATGTGCGGTGGGATATATACCAGAACCAAACAACCCACTTTTTCCTATTTACAAAAAGCGGACCTAACAATTATAGATCATCGTAAATGTTTTGATCGATTAATGATGTGTAACTGCTATAATTTGTGTTAGAAATGAATTATGCTTTGGGAGTCAACATTCAGTTACAAATGTCTCGCTCCCCCTTTTCCAATGATTGGAAAACCTAATATATTAAGAACTTAAAGAGTTTACGATCCTTAAAAATCACAGATACTTTTTGGAATTATCTCTCTCAGTATTTGTACATTTCCATTTTGGATTTTAATTTTTTTTTAAAATCCAAACTTGAGTTTTCACTCTCCCATTTTTGTCGTAAACAAAAAGGTAAGGCGAATGGATCCCAAAAAAAATTAAATGTTAGAGTTTATGTATGCAAAAAATTGAAAACTATAAAAAATGTAAGTGAAGAAAATTATTTAACGCACTAAAAATGAACACCAAAGTTTTGTTATCCTTGTTTGGGAAATTTCCACTAGTACAACCCCTAATAGCTTGGTGGAATTTTATCAGAAAGAGATTTCTAATTGATCCTAACATATTTTAAATATGGATATGCATGCTAGAAACATGTTAAAGATGCAAATGACATAATGATCCAAAATTTCAAGGAGTACAAAAAATTAAATTCTCATGTTAATGTGCGGTGGGATATATACCAGAACCAAACAACCCACTTTTTTCCTATTTACAAAAAGTGGACCTAACAATTATAGATCATCGTAAATGTTTGATTGATTAATGATGTGTAACCGCTATAATTTTTGTTAGAAATGACTTATGGTTTGGGAGTCAACACTCAGTTAAAAATGCCTCGCCCCCTTTTCCGATTATTGCAAACCCTAATATATAAAAAACTAAAAAAGTTTACAATCCTTAAAAATCGCAGATATTTTTTGGAATTATCTTTCTCAGCATTTATGCATTTCCATTTTCAATGTTCAATTTTTTTGAAATCCAAACTTGAGTTTCACTCTCCCTTTTTTCCCGTGAACAAAAAGATAAGGCAAATAGATTGTGAACAAAATGAAAATTTTAGAGTTTATGTATGCCAAAATTTGAAAACTATAATAAATTTAAGTGAAGAAAATTATTTCACGCCCTAAAAATGAACACGAAAGTTTTGTTATCCATGTATGGCAAATTCCACCAGTACAACCCCTAATAGCTTGGTGGAATTTTATAAGAAAGAGATTTCTATTCGATCCTAACATGTTTTAAATATGGATATGCATGCCTGAAACATGTTGAAGATGCAAATGACCTAATGATGCAAAACTTTTAAGGAATAGGAAAAATTAAATTTTCAAGTTCACATGCGGTGTGATATTTACCAGAGCCAAACAACCCAGTTTTTGCCTATTTACAAAAAGCGGATCTAACAATCATAGGTCATTGTAAATGTTTTCATCGATTAATTATGTGTAATAGCTATATTTTTGTTAGAAATGACTTATGGTTTGGCAGTCAACACTCAGTTAAAAATGCTTCACTCCCTCTTTTTCGATGATTGGAAAACATAATATATTAAGAACTAAAAGAGTTTACGATCTTTAAAATCACTGATAATTTTTGGAATTATCTCACTCAACATTTGTGCATTTCCATTTTGGATGTTCAATTTTTTTGCAAATCCAAACTGAAGTTTTCACTCTCCCATTTTTCTCATAAACAAAAAGATAAGGCAAATAGATCACAACAAAATAAAAATATTAGAGTTTATGTATGCAAAAAATAAAAAACTATAACAAATGTAAGTGAAGAAAATTATTTCAGGCGCACAAAATGAACACCAAAGTTTTGTTATCCATGTTTTGGAAATTCCACCAGTACCACCCCTAATAGCTTTATGGATTTTATAAGAAAGAGATTTCTAATTGATCCTAACATGTTTTAAATATGGATATGCATGCCTGAAACTTGTTGAAGATGAAAATGACCTAATGATCCAAAAATTTTAAGGAATAGGAAAAATTAAATGCTCAAGTTAACGTGCGGTGGGATATTTACAAGAGCCAAACAACCCACTTTTTTCCTATTTACAAAAAGTGGACCTAAAAATCATATATCATTGTAAATATTTTGATCGATTAATGATGTGTAACGGCTATAATTTTTTTTAGAAATGACTTGTGGTTTGGGAGTCAACACTCGGTTAAAAATACCTCGCCCCCCCATTTCCAATGATTACAAAACCTAATATATAAAAATGTAAAGAGTTTATAATCTTTAAAAATCACATATACTTTTTTGGAATTATCTCTCTCAGCATTTGTGCATTTCCATTTTGGATGTCCAATGTTTTTTCAAATCCAAACTTGAGTTTTCACTATCCCATTTTTTTGTAAATAAAAAGATGAGGCTAAAATATCACTACAAAATGAAAATTTTGGAGTTTATGTGCTCAAAAATTGAAAACTATAATAAATATTACTGAAGAAAATTATTTCACGCACTAAAAATGAACACTAAAGTTTTGTTATCCATGTTTGGGAAATTCCACTAGTACAACCCCAAATAGCTTGATGGAATTTTATAAGAAAAAGATTTATAATTGGTCCTAAAAAAATTTAAATATGGATATGCATGCCTAAAACATGTTGAAGATGCAAATGACCTAATGATCCTAAAATTTCAAGAAGTAGGAAAAAATAAATTCTGAACTTAACGTGCAGAGGGATACTTACCAGAGCCAAACAACCCACTTTTTACCTATTTACAAAAAGCGGACCTAACAATCATAGATCATTGTAAATGTTTTGATTGATTAATGATTTGTAACATCTATAATTTTTCTTAGAAATGACTTATGGTTTGGGAGTCAACACCCAGTTAAAATTGCCTAGCCCTTCTTTTTTCGATGATTGGAAAACGTAATATGTAAAAAACAAAAAGAGTTTACAAGCCTTAAAAATAACATATACTTTGTGGAATTATCTCTCTCAGCGTTTGTGCACTTCCATTTTGGATGTTATATCTTTTTTCAAATCCAAACCTGAGTTTTCACTCTCCTATTTTTCTCGTAAACAAAACTATAAGGCAAACAGATCACAACAAAATAAAAATTTTAGAGTTTATGCATGAAAAAAATTGATCCTAAAATGTTTTAAATATGGATAAGCATGCCTGAAACATGTTGAAGTTGCAAATGACCTAATGATTCAAAAATTTCAAGGAGTAGCCAAGTTAACATGCGGTGGGATATTTACCAGAGCCAAACAACCAACTCTTTGCCTATTGACAAAAATTGGACCAAACAATCATACATCATTGTAAATTTTTTGATCAATTAATGAAGTGTAACGGCTATAATTTTTGTTACAAATGACTTATGGTTTGGGAGTCAACACAAGAAGTTCAAAATGCCACCATCCCTCCCCCCCTTTTCTGATGATTGAAAAACCTAATATATAAAAAACTAAAAGGGTTTACGATCCTTAAAAATCATAGATACTTTTTGGAATTATCTCTCTCACCATTTGTGCATTTTCATTTTGGATGTTAAATTTTTTTTCAAATCCAAACTTGAGTTTTCACTCTTCCATTTTACTCGTAAACAAAAAAGATAAGGCAAATAGATCACAAAAAAATGAAAATTTTAGAGTTTATGTATACAAAAAATTAAAAACTACAATAAATATAGGTGAAAAAAATTATTTCATGCACAAAAAATGAACACCTAAGTTTTTTTTATCCCTGTTTGGGATATTCCACCACTACAACCCCTAATAGCTTGATGGCATTTTATAAGAAAGAGATTTCTAATTGATCCTCGCATGTTTTAAATATGGATATATATGCCTGAAACATGTTGAAGATGCAAATGACCTAATGATCCAAAAATTTCAATGACTAGAAAAAATTAAATTCTCAAGTTAAACGTGCGGTGGGATATTTACCTCAGCCAAACAACCCATTTTTTGCCTATTTAAATAAAGTGGACCTAACAATCATAGATCATTGTAAATTTTTTGATCGATTAATGATGTGTAACAGCTATAATGTTTTTTTAGAAATGACTTATGGTTTGGGAGTTAACATTCAGTTAAAAATGCCTTGCTCCACCTTTTCCGATAATTTGGAAACCAAATTTATTAAAAAATAAAAGAGTTTACGATCTTTTAAAATCACTCATTCTTTTTGAATTATCTCTCTCAACATTTGTGCATTTCCATTTTGGATGTTCAATATTTTTCAAATCCAAAATTGAGTTTTCATTCCCCCATTTTTCTCGTAAACAAAAAGATAAGGCATATAGATCATAACAAAATGAAAATTTTAGAGTTTATGTATGCAAAAAATTGGAAACTATAACAAATGTAAGTGAAAAAAATTATTTCATGCACTAAAAATGAAAACCAAAGTTTTGTTATCCATGGATAGGAAATTCCACTAGTCAATCCCTAATGGCTTGGTGGAATTTTATAAGAAAGAGATTTCTAATTGATCCTAACATGTTTTAAATATGGATATGCATGCCAGAAACATGTTGAAGATGCAAATGACCTAATGATCCAAAAATATCAAGGAGAAGGAAAAATTAAATTCTCAAGTTTAACATGCGGTAGGACATTTACAACAGCCAACAACCCACGTTTTGCCTATTTACAAAAGGTGGACCTAACAATCATAGATCATCGTAAATGTTTTGATCGATTAATGATGTGTAACGGCTAAATTTTTTGTCAGAAATGACTTATGGTTTGGGAGTCAACACTGAGTTAAAAATGCATACCCCCCCCCCCCCCCCCCCCCCCCCCCCTCTCCTTTTCCGATAATTGTATAACCAGATATATAAAAAAACTAAAAGAGTTTACAATCCTTAAAAATCACAGATATTTTTTGGAATTATCTCTCTCAGCATTTGTGTATTTCCATTTTGGATGTTCAATTTTTTTTCAAATCCAAACTTGAGTTTTCACTCTCCCATTTTTCTCATAAACAAAAATATAAGGCGAAAAGCTCAAAACAAAATTAAAATTTTAGAGTTCATGTATGCAAAAAATTGAAAACCAAAGTTTTGTTATCCATGTATGGGAAATTCCACCAATCAACCCTTAATAGCTTGGTGGAATTTTATAAGAAAGAGATTTCTAATTGATCCTAACATGTTTTAAATATGGATAAACTTGCCTCAAACATGTTCAAGATGCAAATGACCTAAGGATCCAAATATTTCAAGGAGTAGGAAAAATTAAATTCTCAAGTTAACGTGTAGTGGGATATTTACCTGAGCAAAACAACCAACTTTTTGCCTATTAACAAAAAGCTCACCTAACAATTATAGATCATCAAAAATGTTTTGATCAATTAATGATGTGTAACGGCTATAATTTTTGTTAGAAAAGACTTATGGTTTGGGAGTCAACACTCAATTAAATGACCTAACTTATGCATCGCCCCACTCCACACCCCCCCCCCCCCCCCCCCCCCCCCCCCCACCCCTTTACCGATGATTGTAAAACCTAATATATAAAAAAACTAATGGAGTTTACGATCCTTAAAAATCACATATACTTTTTGGAATTATCTCTCTCAACATTTGTGCATTTCCATTTTGGATGTTCAATTTTTATTCAAATCCAAACTTGAGTTATCACTCTCCCATTTTACTCGTAAACAAAAAGATAAGTCAAATAGATCACAACAAAATGAAAATTTTAGAATTTAGGTATGCAAAAAATTGAAAACTATAATAAATGTAAGTGACAAAAATTATTTCGCGCACTAAAAATGAACACAAAAGTTTTTTTATCCATGTTTGAAAAATTCCACCAGTACAACTCCAAATAGGTTGGTGGAATTTTAGAACAAAGAGATTTCTAATTGATCCTAACATATTTTAATCATGGATATGCATGCCTAAAACATGTTGAAGATGCAAATGACCTAATGATCTAAAAATTTCGAGTAGCAAAAATTAAATTCTGAAATTAACGTGCGGTAGGATATTTACCAGAGCCAAACAACCTACTTTTTGCCTATTTACAAAAAGCAGACCTAACAATCATGGATCATCTTATATGTTTTGATCGATTAATGATGTGTAATGGCTATAATTTTTGTTAGAAATGACTTATGGTTTGGGAGTTTACACTCTGTTAAAAATGCCTCGGCCCTTTTCTGATGATTGCAAAACCTTATCTATAAAAAACTAAAAGAGTTTACAATCCATCAAAATTACAGATACGTTTTGGAATTATCTCTCTCAGAATTCGTGCATTTCCATTTAGGATGTTCAATTTTTTTCAAATCCAAACTTGAGTTTTTAGTCTCCCATTTTTCTCGTAAACAAAAAGATAAGGCAAATAGATCACAACAAAATGAAAATTTTAGAGTTTATGTATGAAAAAAATTGAAAACTATAATAAATTTAAGTGAAAAAAATTATTTCACAAACTAAAAATGAACACCAAAGTTTTGTAATCCACGTTTTGGAAATTCCACCAGTACAACCCCTAATAGCTTGATGGAATTTTATAAGAAAGAGATTTCTAATTAATCCTAATATGTTTTAAATATAGATATGCATGCTTGAAACATGTTGAAGATGCAAATGACCTAATGATCTAAAACTTAAATTCTCAAGTTAACGTGCGGTGGGATATTTCCGAGAGCCAAACAATCCACTTTTTGCCTATTTACAAAAAGCGGACCTAACAATCATAGATCATCGTAAACGTTTTGAACGATTAATAATGTGTAACGGCTATTTGTTGGAAATGACTTAAGTTTAAAAATTTTTAAAATCACAAATACTTTTCTGAATTATCTCTCTCAGGATTTGAGCATTTTGATTTTGGATGTTCAATTTTTTTTCAACTCCAAACTTGAGTTTTCACACTACCATTGTTCTTGTAAACAAAATGATAAGGCAAATAGATCATAAAAAAAACTAAAAGTTTAGAGTTTATGTATACAAAAAATTGAAAACTATAACAAATGTAAGTGAAGAAAATTATTTCACGCACTAAAAATGAACACTAGAGTGTTGTTATGCTTGTTTTGGAAATTCCACCAATACAACCCTTAATAGCTTGGTGGAATTTTATAAGAAAAATATTTCTAGTTGATCCCAATATGTTTTAAATAAGGATATGCATGCCTAAAACAAGTTGAAGATTCAAATGACCTAATTATCCAAAAATTTCGAGTAGGAAAAATTAAATTCTCAAGTTAACGTGCGGTGGGATATTTACCAGAGCCAAATAACCTACTTTTTGCCTTTTTAAGAAAAGAGGACCTAACAATCATAGGTCATCGTAAATTTTTTGATTGATTAATGATGTGTAATGTCAATAAAGTTTTTTAGAAATGACTTATGGTTTGGGAGTCAACACTCGGTGAAAAATGCCTCGCCACCCGTTTTCCAATGATTGGAAAAGTTAATATATAAAAAACTAAAAGAGTTTAAAATCCTTAAAAATCAAAGATACTTTTTGGAATTATCTTTCTCGGCATTTGTGCATTTCCACTTTGGATTTTCAATTTTTTTTCAAATCCAAACTTGAGTTTTCACTCTCCCTTTTTTCTCGAAAACAAAATTATAAGGCAAGTAGATCACAACAGACTTAAAAGTTTATAATTTATATATGTAAAATATTGAAAACTATAATAAATGTAAGTGAAGAAAATTATTTCGTGCACTAAAAATGAACATTAAAGTTTTGTTATCCATGTTTAGGAAATTCCACCAATACAACCCCTAATAGCTTGGTGGAAATTTATAAGAAAGTGATTTCTAATTGATCCTAACATGTTTTAAATATGGATATGCATGCCTGAAACAAGTTGATGATGCAAATGACCTAAGGATCCAAAAGTTTCAAGGAGTAGAAAAAATTAAATTTTCATGTTAACATGCGGTGGGATATTTACCAGAACCAAATAACCCATTTTTTGCCTATTTACAAAAAGTGGACCAAACAATCATAAATCATTGTGAATGTTTTGATCGATTAATGATGTGTAAAGGCTATAATTTTTTTAGAAAAGATTTTTCGTTTGGGAGTACACACTCAGTTAAAGAAGCCACGCCCGCCCCCCCCCCCTTTCAAAATATTGCAAAACCTTATATATTAAAAAATAAAAGAGTTTACAATCCTTAAAAATCACAGATATTTTTTGGAATTATCTGTCTCAGCATTTGTGCATTTCCATTTTGGATGTTCAATTTTTTTTTCAAATCCAAACTTGAGTTTTCACTCTCCCTTTTCTCTCTTGTAAAAAAAAAGATAAGGGAAACAAATCACAACAAAATGAAAATTCTAAATTTTATGTATGAAAAAAAATTGAAACTATAATAAATGTAAGTGAAGAAAATTATTTCATTCAGTAAAAATGAACCCCAAAGTTTTGTTATCCATGTTTTGGAAATTCCACCTATACAACCTGTAATAGCTTTGGGGAATTTTGTTAGAAACAAATTTCTAATTGATCCTAATATGTTTTAAATATGGATATGCATGCCTGACGTTGAAGAAGCAAATGACCTAATGATCCAAAAATTTTAAGCGGTAGGAAAAATTAAATTCTCAAGTTATCATGTGATGAGATATTTACCAGTGCCAAACAACCCACTTTTTGCCTATTTAAAAAAAGCGGACCTAACAATCATCGATGATCTTCAATGTTTTAATTGATCAATGATGTGTAATAGCTATAATTTTTGTTAGAAATGATTTATGGTTTGGGAGTCCACACTCGGTTAAAAATTCCTCCACCCCCCCCCCCCCCCCCCCCCCCCCCCCCCCCTCTTCTCCTTTTCTGATTATTGCAAAACCTAATATATAAAAAACAAAAAGAGTTTACAATCCTGACAAAACACATATACTTTTTGGAATTATCTCTCTCAGCATTTGTACATTTCGATATTGGATGTTCAATTTTTTTTCAAATCTGAACTTGAGTTTTCACTCTCCCAATTTTCTCATAAAAAAAAAAAGATTAGGCAAATAGATTACAACAAAATGAAAATTTTAGATTTTATGTATGTAAAAAATTTAAATCTATAATAAATGTAAGTGAAAAAATTATTTCGCGCACTAAAAATGGACACCAAAGTTTTGTTATCCTTGTTTGGGTAATTCCACAAGTTCAACCCCTAATATCTTGGTGGAATTTTACAAAAAAGAGATTTCTAATTGATCCTAACAAGTTTTAAATATGGATAAGCATGCCTGAAACTGGTTGAAGATGCAAATGACCTAATGATCCAAAAATTTCTAGGAGTAGGAAAAATTAAATTCTCAAGTTAGCGTGCAGTGGGAGATTTACTAGTGCCAAACAACCCACTTTTTGCCAATTTAAAAAAAGCGGACCTAACAATCATAGATCATCATAAATGTTTGGGAATTTTATCAAAATACCGGTTTTAAACAATTTATTTATGAAAATAACGAAGACCACAAATTATTTACAAAACTACCGAACTTTGACCGGTCCACTGTATATGTGGACAGTCAAAGGTGACACGTAAGCTTTGACTGCTTACGTGTCGCTCCATCATCAGAGCGATGCTGTAGATGAACACATAGACTGCCACGTCATTATTATTGACACGTCATTTGCCACGTCATTACATGATAAAATTTTGAATAAATTTAAAAAAATTAAAAAATCACATACACTTTTTATTACCTTATATCTAAAATAAAAAATTATTTAAAAAATTAATAAACAATTAAAAAATTAACTCTTACTTATTTAACACCATTTAATATCAATTAAAATATTTATTAATTAAAAAAATTATCGTTATACTTTTTATTTCTTCATATTTTACAAAATAAAATAAAATAAGTAAATTAATTAGATTTAAAATATTTATAAATTAAAAAATACAAAAAAAATATTTTAGAGTTAAAAATACAATTTATTTGTATATTTTTATCACATTATTTACGAAATAATAATATTTAAAAATTTTAAATATTTATAAATTTAAAAAATCTTACTCTTAAGTCTTACCCATATATTATCGATTTAAAATATTTAAAATTTTTAAAAAAATACAAAAAAACTATTTTAGAGTTTAAAAATATAATTTATTTGTATATTTTTATCACCTTATTTATAAAATAATATTTAGAAATTTTAAATATTTATAAATAAAAATAATCTAACTCTTACCCATTTACTATGGATTTAAAATATTTATAAATAATTTTTTTTATTTTTAAGTCTTACCCGTATATTATCTATTTAAAATATTTATAAATAGAAAAAAATTTACTCTTAAATCTTACCCATATATTATCCATTTAAAATATTTATAAATTAAAAAAATATACAAAAAAATTGTTTTAGATTTTAAAAATATAATTTATTTGTATACTTTTTATCACCTTATTTACAAAATAATAAATTATTAAAAAATATATTATTTAATTAAAAATCTTACAAAACTTTACAATAATTTTAATTTGGCAAAAATTTTATTAACATAAAATCAGAAATTAAACAGTAAATCACATAAAAATCAATACAGTAATTAAACACCTAAATTCAAATTAATATTATAATTAAATACAATAATTCTATCCAATTAACAAAAACCCTAAAAAATCACCCCAAGGTTTTGAGAGAGTGGCCGGGACGAACAAAGGGGAAGGGAAAGAGCGTCGGCGGCGAGAGGAAAGGGGAAGGGAAAGAACGTCGGCGGCGAGAGGATGAACAGAGGGGAACGGAGAAAAAGAACGAATGATAAGGCTGAGACGAAGAGAGAGTGGTTGAGCGGAGGGCGTCGAGGGCGAGGCCGAGCGGCGGCAATAGGGGCGAGGTCGAGGCCGAGGCAGAGCAGAGGCCGCAGGCGAGCGGCGGCAACAGGGGAGGCGAGCGGCAACAGGGGAGGTGAGCGGCAGCAGGGGAGGCGGCAGAAGGCGAGCGACGAGAGGAGAGCAGCCGAGACGAGAGGCGAGGAGAAAATCGTGGAGGAGAAAATCGCTTGCGGCCGCTGCTCTGCCTCGGCCTCGTCCCCGCTGCCGCCGCTCGCCTGCGGCTACTGCTCTGCCTCGGCCTCGACCTCACCCCTGTTGCCGCCGCTCGGCCTCGCCCTCGACGCCCTCCGCTCAACCCTCTGTTCATCCTCTCGCCGCTGATGTTCTTTCCCTTCCCCTTTTTGTTAATTGAATAGAATTATTTTATTTAATTATAATATTAATTTGAATTTAGGTGTTTAATTACTGTATTGATTTTTATGTGATTTACTGTTTAATTTCTGATTTTATGTTAATAAAATTTTTGCCAAATTAAAATTATTGTAAAGTTTTGTAAGATTTTTAATTAAATAATATATTTTTAATAATTTATTATTTTGTAAATAAGGTGATAAAAAGTATACAAATAAATTATATTTTTAAAATCTAAAACAATTTTTTTTGTATATTTTTTTTAATTTATAAATATTTTAAATGGATAATATATGGGTAAGATTTAAGAGTAAATTTTTTTCTATTTATAAATATTTTAAATAGATAATATATGGGTAAGACTTAAAAATAAAAAAAATATTTATAAATATTTTAAATCCATAGTAAATGGGTAAGAGTTAGATTATTTTTATTTATAAATATTTAAAATTTCTAAATATTATTTTATAAATAAGGTGATAAAAATATACAAATAAATTATATTTTTAAACTCTAAAATATTTTTTTTGTATTTTTTAAAAAATTTTAAATATTTTAAATCGATAATATATGGGTAAGACTTAAGAGTAAGATTTTTTAAATTTATAAATATTTAAAATTTGTAAATATTATTATTTCGTAAATAAGGTGATAAAATATACAAATAAAGTATTTTTAAACTCTAAAATATTTTTTTGTATTTTTTTAATTTATAAATATTTTAAATCTAATTAATTTACTTATTTTATTTTATTTTGTAAAATATGAAGAAATAAAAAGTATAACGATAATTTTTTTAATTAATAAATATTTTAATTGATATTAAATGGTGTTAAATAAGTTAGAGTTATTTTTTTAATTGTTTATTAATTTTTTAAATAATTTTTATTTTAGATATAAGGTAATAAAAAGTGTATGTGATTTTTTAATTTTTTTTAAATTTATTCAAAATTTTATCATGACGTGGCGAATGACGTGTCAATAATAATGACGTGGCAGTCTATGTGTTCATCTACTGATGATGGAGCGACACGTAAACAGTCAAAGCTTACGTGTCACCTTTGACTGTCCACATATACGGTGGACCGGTCAAAGTTCGGTAGTTTTGTAAATAATTTGTGGTCTTCGTTATTTTCATAAATAAGTTGTTTAAAACCGGTATTTTGGTAAAATTCCCAATTTTGATCAATTAATGATGTGTAATGGCTATAATTTTTGTTAGAAATGACTTATGGTTTAGGAGTCAACACTCGGTTAAATATGCCTCGCCTGCCCTTTTCGATGATTGCAAAACCTAATATATAAAAAACTAAAAGAGCTTAAAATCTTTAAAAATCACAGATACTTTTTGGAATTATCACTCTCAGCATTTGTGCATTTCTATTTTGGATGTTCAATTTTTTTTCAAATCCATACTAGAGTTTTCACTCTCCCATTTTTCTTGTATACAAAAAGATAAGGCAAATAGATCGCAACAAAATGAAAATTTTAGAGTTTATATATGCAAAAAATTGAAAAATATAATAAATTTAAGTGAAGAAAATTATTTCACACACTAAAAATGAACACCAAAGTTTAGTTATCTATTTTTTGGAAATTCCACCAGTACAACCACTAATAGCTTCGTGGAATTTTTTATGATAGAGATTTCTAATTGATCCTAACATGTTTTAAATATTGATGTGCATACGTGAAACATGTTGAAGATGCAAATGACCTAATGATCCAAAAATTTCAAGGAGTAGGAAAAATTAAATTCTCAAGTTAACGTGCGATGTGATATTTACCAGAGCCAAACAACCCACTTTTTGCCTATTTACAAAAAGTGGACCTAACTATCGTAGATCATCGAAATTTTTTTGATTGATTAATGATGTGCAATGACTATAATTTTTGTTAGAAATGACTTATGGTTTGGGAGTCAATACTCGGTTAAAAATACCTCGCCCCCTCTTTTCCTGATGATTGCAAAACCTAATATATAAAAAACTAAAAGAGTTTAAAATCCTTAAAAATCATAGATACATTTTGGAATTATCTCTCTCAGCATTTGTGCATTTCCATTTGGGTTTTAAATTTTTTTTCAAATCCAAAGTTGAGTTTTCACTCTCCCATTTTTCTTGTAAATAAAAGGATAAGGCAAATAGATCACAACAAAAAGAAAATTTTGGAGTTTATGTATGGAAAAAATTGAAAACTGTAATAAATGTAAGAGAAGAAAATTATGTCATGCACTAAAAATGAACACCAAAGTTTTGTTATCCTTGTTTGGGAAATTCCACCTGTACAACCTCCAATAACAGAGTAGAATTTTATAAGGAAGAGATTTCTAATTGATCCTAACCTATTTTAAATATTGATAAGCATGCCTAAAACATGTTGAAGATGCAAATGACCTAATGATCCAAAAATTTCAAGGAGAGGGAAAAATTCTGAGTTAACATGTGGTGGGATATTTACCACAACCAAACAACCCACTATTTTCCTATTTAATAACATCGAACCTAACAATCATAGATCATCGTAAATGTTTTGATCGATTAATGATGTGTAATGGCTATAATTTTTGTTAGAAATGACTTATGGTTTGGGAGTCAACACTAAGTTAAAAATGCTTCGCCCCCCATTTTCGATGATTGCTAAACCTTATATATAAGAAAACAAAAAGAGTTTTGGATCCTTAAAAATCACAGATATATTTTGGAAGTATCTCTCTCAGCATTTGTGCATTTCCATTTTGCATGTTCAATTTTTTTTTCAAATCTAAACTTGCATTTTCTCTCTCCCTTTTTTCTCGTAAACAAAAAGATAATGCAAATATATCACAACAGAATAAAAATTTTAGAGTTTATGTATGTAAAAAATTGAAAACTATAATAAATGTAAGTGAAGAAAATTATTTCATTCACTACAAATAATCACCAAAGTTTTGTTATCCATGTTTGGGAAATTCCACCAGTACAACCCCAAATAGCTTGGTTGAATTTTATAAGAAAGAGATTTCAAATTGATCCTAACATGTTCTAAATATGGATATGCATGCCAAAAACATGTTAAAGATGCAAATGACTTAATGATCCAAAATTTTCAATGAAAATTTTAATTCTCAAGTTAACGTGCAGTGAGATATTTACCAGAGCCAAAAAACCCAGGTTTTGCCAATTCACAAAAAGCGGACCTAACAATCATAGATCATCATAAATGTTTTGATCAATTAATGATGTGTAACAGCTACAATTTTTGTTAGAAATGACTTATGGATTGGGAGTCACACTTAGTAACAATGCCTCCACCCCCCCCCCCCCCCCCCCCCCCCCCCCCCCCCCCCCCCCCCCTCCTCCTCCTCTCCCTTTATGATGAGTTCAAAACCTAATATATTAAAAACTAAAAGATTTTACATTCCTTATAAATCACATATATTTTTTGGAATTATCTCTCTCACCATTTTGGAGTTTATATATGCAAAAAAGTTGAAAACTATAATAAATTTAAGTGAAGAAAATGATTTCACGCACTAAAAATGAACACAAAAGTTTGGTTATCCATGTTTGGGAAATTCCCCAAGTACAACCCCAAATAGCTTGGTCGAATTTTATAAGATATAGATTTCTAATTGATCCTAACATGTTTTAAATATGGATATGCATGCCTGAAACATGTTGAAGATGCAAATGACCTAATGATCCAAACATTTCTAGAAGTAGGAAAAATTAAATTCTCAAGTTATCGTGCGGAGGGATATTTACCAAAGCCAAACAACCCACTCTTTGCCTATTTACAAAAAGCGGACCTGACAATCATAGATCATCGTAAATTTTATGATGGATTAATGACGTGTAACAACTATAATTTTTGTTAGAAATGACTTATGGTTTAGGAGTTAACATCCAATGATTGCAAAAGTTAATATATAAAAAACTAAAATAGTTTACGATCTTTAAAAATCACACATACTTTTTGAAATTATCTCTCTCAGCAATTGTGCATTTCCATTTTGGATGTTCAATTTTTTTTCAAATCCAAACCTGAGTTTTCACCCTCCTATTTTTCTCATAATAAAAAACATAAGGCAAATAGATCACAACAAAACGAAAATTTTAGAGTTTAAGTATGCAAAAAATTAAAAACTATAATAAATGTAAGTGAAGAAAATTATTTCATGCACTAAAAATGTACACCAAAGTTATGTTATCCATGATCGGGAAATTCCACCAGTACAACCCCTAATAGCTTGGTGGAATTTTATAAGAAAGAGATTTCTAATTGATCGTAACATGTTATAAATATGAATATAAGCATGCCTAAAACATGTTGAAGATGCAAATGACCTAATGATCTAAAACATTCAAGGAGTAGGAAAAATTAAATTCTCAAGTTAATGTGCGGTGGGATATTTTCCAGAGCTAAACAATCGATTTTTTGCCTATGTACAAAAAGCGGACCTAACAATCATAGATCATCAAAAATTTTTTGATTGATAAGATGTGTAACGGCTATAATTTTTGTTAGAAATGACTTATGGTTTGGGAGTCAACACTCAGCTAAAAATGCCTCTCCCCCCCTTTTCTGATGATTGCAAATACAAATATAAAAAAACTAAAAGAGTTTACAATACTTAAAAATCACAGATACTTTTTGGAATTATCTCTCTCAGCATTTGTGCATTTCATTTTAAATGTTCAATGTTTTTTCAAATCCAAAATTGGGTTTTCACTCTCCCATTATTCTCGCAAAAAAAAAAAAAGATAAGGCAAATAGATCACAACAAAGTGAAAATTTTAGAGTTTATGTTATCAAAAAATTGAGAACTATAATAAATGTAAGTGAAGAAAATTATTTCACGCACTAAAAATGAACATCAAAGTTTTGTTATCCATGTTTGGGAAATTCCACTAGTATAACCCCTAATAGCTTGGTGAAATTTTGTAAGAAAGTGATTTCTAATTGATCCTAACAAGTTTTAAATTTGGATATGCATGCCTGAAACATGTTGAAGATTCAAATCACCTAATGATCCAAAAATTTCAAGTAGGAAAAATTAAATTCTCAAGTTAACGTGCAGTTTTGAATCTTTGCCAGAGTCTAACAACCCACTTTTTGCCTTTTTTAAAAAAGTGGACCTTGACAATCAAAGATGATCGTAAATGTTTTAATCGATTAATGATGTGTAATGGCTATAATTTTGGTTAGAAATGAGTTATGGTTTGGCTGTCAACACTCTGTTAAAAATGCCTTGCCCCCCCCTTTTCCAATGATTGCAAAACCTAATATATAAAAAACTCAAAGTGTTTACAATCCTTTAAAATTATAGATACTTTTTTAAATTATCTCTCTCAACATTTGTGCTTTTCCATTTTGGATGTTCAATTTTTTTTCAAATCTAAACTTGAGTTTTCACTCTCCCATTTTACACGAAAACAAAAAGAAAAGGCAAATAGATAACAACAAAATGAAAATTTTACAGTTTATGTATGAAAAAAATTGAAATCTATAATTAATGTTAGTGAAGAAAATTATTTCACGCACAAAAAATGAACACCAAAGTTTTTGTTATCCATGTTCGGGAAATTTTACCAGTACAACCCCAAATAGCTTGGTGGAATTTTATAAGAAAGAGATTTCTAATTGATCCTAACATGTTTTAAATAAGGACATGTATGCCTAAAACATGTTGAAGATGCAAAAGACCTAATGATCCAAAAATTTCAAGGAGTAGGAAAAAATAAATTCTCAAGTTAACGTGCAGTGAGTTATTTACCAGAGCCAAACAACCCACTATTTGCCTATTTACAAAAAGCGGACCTAACAATCATAGATCAACATAAATGTATTGATCGATTAATGAAGTGTAACAACTATAATTTTTGTTTGAAATGACTTATGGTTTGGGAGTCGACTCTCAGGTAAAAATGCCTCGCCCCCCTTTTTCGATGATAGGAAAACCTAATTTATAAAAAATTAAAAGATTTTACGATATACTTGAAAATCATAGATACTTTTTGGAATAATATTTCTCAGAATTTGTGCATTTCGATTTTAGATGTTCAATTTTTTTTCAAATCCAAACATGAGTTTTCACTC
Source organism: Aristolochia californica (assembly GCF_029961685.1). Lineage (NCBI taxonomy): Eukaryota > Viridiplantae > Streptophyta > Magnoliopsida > Piperales > Aristolochiaceae > Aristolochia > Aristolochia californica. The sequence goes on along the minus strand of NW_027181881.1, from coordinate 26,802,881 downwards.
TCCCATTTTACTCGTAAACAAAAAGATAACGCAAATTGATCACATTAAAATGAAAATTTTATAGTTTATGTATGTAAAAAAATTCAAAACTAAAATATATGTAAGTGAAGAAAATAATTTAACGAACTAAAAATGAACACCAAAGTTTTGTTATCCATGTTTGGGAAATTCCACTAGTACAACACCTAACATCTTGATGGAATTTTATAAGAAAGAGAATTCTAACTGATCCTAAAATGTTTTTAAATATGGATATGCATTCTTGCAACATGTTGAAGATGCAAATGATCTAATGATCCAAAAATTTCAAGGAGTAGAAAAAATAAAATTCTCAAGTTAACGTGCCGTGGGTTATTTACCAGAGCCAAACAACTCAGTTTTTGCCTATTTACAAAAAGCGGACTTAACAATCATCGTAAATGCTTTGATCGATTAATTATATGTAACTACTATAATTTATGTTAGAAATGAGTTATGTTTTGGGAGACAACACTCAGTCAAAAATGCCTCACCCCCCTTTTTTCGATGATTGAAAAACCTAATATATAAACAACTAAAAGAGTTTACAATCCTTAAAAATCACTGATACTTTTTGGAATTATCACTCTCAGCATTTGTGTATTTCCATTTTGGGTGTTCAATTTTTTTTCAAATCCAAATTTGACTTTTCACTCTCCCATTTTTCTCGTAAACAAAAAGAAAAAGCAAATAGATCACAATAAAATGAAAATTTTATAGTTTATGTTTGCAAAGAAAATTGAAAACTATAAAATATTCATTTTGTTGTGATCTATTTGCCTTTTCTTTTTGTTTTCGTGTAAAATGGGAGAGTGAAAACTCAAGTTTAGATTTGAAAAAAAATTGAACATCCAAAAAGGAAAAGCACAAATGCTGAGAGAGATAATTTTAAAAAGTATCTGTAATTTTTAAGGATCATAAACTCTTTTACTTTTTTATTTATTAGGTTTTGCAATCATTGGAAAAGGGGGGCGAGGCATTTTTTAACAGAGTGTTGATAGCCAAACCATAACTCATTTCTAACAAAAATTATAGCCATTACACATCATTAATTGATTAAAACATTTACGATGATCTTTAATTGTCAAGTCCATTTTTTAAAAAAAGGCAAAAAGTAGGTTGTTTGACTTTGTCAAAGATTCAACTGTACATTAACTTGAGAATTTAATTTTTCCTACTTGAAATTTTTGGATCATTAGGTGATTTGCATCTTCAACATGTTTCAGGCATGCATATCCATATTTAAAACTTGTTAGGATCAATTACAAAATCACTTTCTTATAAAATTTCACCAAACTATTAGGGGTTGTACTGGTGGAATTTCCCAAACATGGATAACAAAACTTTGATGTTCATTTTTTATGCGTGAAATAATTTTCTTCACTTACATTTATTATAGTTCTCAATTTTTTGCATACATAAACTCTAAAATTTTCACTTTATTGTGATCTATTTGCCTTATCTTTTTGTTTTACGAGAAAAATGGGAGCGTGAAAACTCAAGTTTGGATATGAAAAAAATTGAACATCCAAAATGGAAATGCACAAATGCTGAGAGAGATAATTCCAAAAAGTATCTGTGATTTTAAGGATTGTAAACTCTTTTAGTTTTTTTTATATTAGTATTTGCAATCATCGGAAAAGGGGGGGGAGAGACATTTTTAACTGAGTGTTGACTCCCAAACCATAAGTCATTTCTAACAAAAATTATAGCCGTTACACATCTTTAATCAATGAAAACATTTATGATGATCTATGATTGTTAGGTCCGCTTTTTGTACATAGGCAAAAAGTGGGTTGTTTAGCTCTTGAAAATATCCCACCACACGTTAACTTGAGTATTTAATTTTTCCTACTCCTTGATTTTTTTAGATCATTAGGTCATTTGCATCTTCAACATGTTTTAGGCATGCTTATATTCATATTTAAAACAAGTTACGATCAATTAGAAATCTCTTTCTTATAAAATTCCACCAAGCTATTAGGGGTTGTACTGGTGGAATTTCCCGATCATGGATAACATAACTTTGGTGTACATTTTAGTGCGTGAAATAATTTTCTTCACTTACTTTTATTATAGTTTTTAATTTTTTACATACATAAACTCTAAAATTTTCATTTTGTTGTGATCTATTTGCCTTATGTTTTTTTTACGAGAAAAATAGGAGGGTGAAAACTCAGGTTTGGATTTGAAAAAAAAATTGAACATCCAAATGGAAATGCACAATATCTGAGAGAGATAATTTCAAAAAGTATCTATGATATTTAAAGATCGTAAACTATTTTAGTTTTTTATATATTAGGTTTTGCAATCATTAGAAAAGGGGGGGGGGGGGGGGGGTGGCGAGGCAATTTTACTGAATGTTAACTCCTAAACCATAAGTCATTTCTAACAAAAATTGTAGTTGTTACACGTCATTAATCCATAAAAAAAATTACAATGATCTATGATTGTTAGGTCTGTTTTTTTTATAATAGGCAAAGAGTGGGTTGTTTGGCTTTGGTAAATATCCCTCCGCACGTTACCTTGAGAATTTAATTTTTCCTACTTCTAGAAATGTTTGGATCATTAGGTCATTTGTATTTTCAACATGTTTTAGACATGCATATCCATATTTTAAAACATGTTAGGATCAATTAGAAATCTATTTCTTATAAAATTCAACCAAGCTATTTGGGGTTGTACTTGGGGAATTTCCAAAATATGGATAACAAAACTTTTGCGTTCATTTTTAGTGAGTGAAATAATTTTCTTCACTTAAATTTATTATAGTTTTCAAATTTTTTGCATATTTAAACTCCAAAATCCTGAGAGAGATAATTCCTAAAAGTATCAGTGATTTTTAAGGAATGTAAACTCTTTTAGTTTTTAATATATTAGGTTTTGCAACCATCATAAAGGGGCAGGGGAGGAGGGGGGGGGGGGGGGGGGGGGGGGGGGGGGGGCAGTGTTACTGAGTGTGACACCCAAACCATAATAAGTCTTCAACATGTTTTAGGCATGCTTATCAATATTTAAAATAGGTTAGGATCAATTAGAAATCTCTTTCATATAAAATTCCACCCTGCTATTGGAGGTTGTCAGGTGGAATTTCCAAACAAGGATAACAAAACTTTCGTGTTCACTTTTAGTGCATGGCATAATTTTCTTCTCTTAAATTTATTACAGTTTTCTATTTTTTGCATACATAAACACCAAAATTTTCATTATGTTGTGATCTATTTGCCTTATGCTTTTGTTTACGAGAAAAATGGGAGAGTGAAAACTCAAGTTTTGGCTTTAAAAAAAAATTTAAAACCGAAATGGAAATGCACAAATGCTGAGAGAGATAATTCCAAAATGTATCTATGATTTATAAGGATTTTAAACTCTTTTAGTTTTTTTATATATTAGGTTTTGCAATCATCAGGAAACGTGGGGGCGAGGTATTTTTAACCGAGTGTTGACTCCCAAACCATAAGTCATTTCTAACCAAAATTATAGACGTTACACATCCTTAATCAATCAAAACATTTACGATGATCTACGATTGTTAGGTCCACTTTTTGTAAATAGGCAAAAAGTGGGTTGTTTGGCTCTAGTAAATATCCCACCACACATTAACTTGAGAATTTAATTTTTCCTACACCTTGAAAATTTTGGATCATTAGGTCATTTGCATCTGCAACATGTTTTAGGCATGCATATCCATTTTGAAAACATGTTAGGATCAATTAGAAATCTCTTTCATAAAATATTTCATCAAGCTATTAGGGGTTGTACTGGTGAAATTTCCCAAACATGGATAACAAAACTTTGGAGTTCATTTTTAGTGTGTGAAATAATTTTATTCACGGACATTTATTATAGTTTTCAATTTTTTCAATAAATAAACTCTAAATTTTTCATTTTGTTGCGATCTATTTGCCATAAACTCTAAAATTTTCATTTTGTTCTGATCAATTTGCCTTATCTTTTTGTTTAGGTGAAAAATGGGAGAGTGGAAACTCAAGTTTGGATTTGAAAAAAAATTGAACATCCGCAATGGCAATGCACAAATTCTGAGATAGATAATTCCAAAAAGTATCTGTGATTTTTAAGGATTGTAAACTCTTTTAGTTTTTTATATATTAGGTTTTGCAATAATCGGAAAAGGGGGTGAGGAATTTTTAACCGAGTGTGGACTCCCAAACCATAAATCATTTCTAACAAAAATTATAGCTATTACACATCATTGATCAATTAAAACATTGACAATGACCTATGATTGTTAGGTCCGCTTTTTTTAAATAGGAAAAAAGTGGGGCTGTTTGACACTGGTAAATATCCCACCACATGATTACTTGAGAATTTAATTTTTCCTACTGCTTAAAACTTTTGGATCATTAGATCATTTGCTTCTTCAACGTGTTTCAGGCATGCATATCCATATTTAAAACATATTAGGATCAATTAGAAATCTCTTTCTAACTAAATTCCCCCAAGCTATTACGGGTTATATAGGTGGAATTTCTAAAACATGGATAACAAAACTTTGGGGTTCATTTTTACTGAATGAAATAATTTTCTTCACTTACATTTACTATAGTTTCCATTTTTTTGCATACATAAAATCTAAAATTTTCATTTTTTTGTGATTTGTTTCCCTAATCTTTTTTTTACAAGAAAAATGGGAGAGTGAAAACTCAAGTTTGGATTTGAAAAAAAATTGAACAGCCAAAATGGAAATTCACAAATGCTGAGAGAGATAATTCCTAAAAGTATCTATGATTTTTAAGGATCGTAAACTTTTTTATTTTTTAATATATAAGGTTTTGCAATAATTGGAAAAGGGGAGGGCGGGTTGGCGGCATGGCTTTTTTAACTGAGTGTGTACTCAAAACTCTTTTCTAACAAAAATTATAGCTTTTACACATCATTAACTGATCAAAACATTTATGATGATCTATGATTGTTTGGTCCGCTTTTTGTAAATAGGCAAAAAGTGGGTTGTTTGGCTCTGGTAAATATCCCACCGCACGTTAACTTGAGAATTTAATTTTTCATACTCCTTGAAAGTTTTGGATCATTAGGTCATTTGCATCTTTAAGATGTTTAAGGCATGCATGTCCATATTTAAAATATGTTAGGATCAATTAGAAATCTTTTTCTTATAAAATTCCACAAAGCTATTTGGGGTAGTACTGGTGGAATTTCCCAAACATGGATACCAAAATTTTGGTGGTCATTTTTAGTGAGTGCAATAATTTTCTTCACTTACATTTATTATAGTTTTCAATTGTTTGCATACATAACCCCTAAAAGTTTCATTTTTTTGTGATCTATTTGCCTTATCTTTTTGTTTATGAGTAAAATTGGAGAGTGAAAACTCAAGTTTGGATTTGAAAAAAAATTGAACATCCAAAATGGAAATGCACAAATTCTGTGAGAGATAATTCAAAAAAGTATCTATGATTTTTAACGATCGTAAACTCTTTAGTTTTTCATATATTAGGTTTTGCAATCATCGAAAGAGGGAGGGGCGAGCCATTTTTAACTGAGTGTTGACTCCCAAACCATAAGTCATTTCTAACAAAAATTATAGCCATTGAAAATCATTAATCAATCAAAAAATTTCAGATGATCGATGATTGTTAGGTCCGCTTTATGTAAATAGGCGAAAAGTGGGTTGTTTGGCTTTGGTAAATATCCCACCGCACGTTAACTTATGAATTTAATTTTTCCTACTTCTTGAAATTTTTGGATCATAAGGTCATTTGCATCTTCAACATGTTTGAGGCATGCTTATCCATATTTAAAACATGTTAGGGTCAATTAGAAATCTCTTTCTTATAAAATTCCACCAAGCTATTAGGGGTTGTACTGGTGGAGTTTCCAAAACTTGGATAACAAAATTTTGGTGTTCATTTTTAGTGCATGAAATAATTTTTCGTCACTTACTTTTATTATAGTTTTCACTTCTTTGCATACATAAACTCTAAAATTTTCATTTTGTTGTGATCTATTTGCCTTATCTTTTGGTTTACGAGAAAAATGGGTGAGAGAAAACTCAAGTTTGAATTTGAAAAAAAATTGAACCAAAATGAAAATACACACATGCTGAGAGAGATAATTCCAAAATGTATTTGTGATTTTTAAGGATTGTAAACTGTTTTTGTTTTTTATATATTAGGTTTTGTAATAATCAGAAAAGGGGGGTGAGGCCTTTTTAACTGAGTGAGTGACTCCCAAACCATAAGTCATTTCTAACAAAATTCTATCAGTTACACATCATTAATCGATCAAAACATTTATGATGATCTATGATTGTTAGGTCTGCTTTTTGTTATTAGGCAAAAAGTGTATTGTTTGGCTCTGGTATATATCTCACCACACGTTAACTTGAGAATTTAATTTTTCCTACTCCTTGAAATTTTTTTATCATTAGGTCATTTGCATCTTCAACATGTTTCAAGCATGCATATCCATATTTAAAACATGTTAGGATCAATTAGAAATATTTTTCTTATAAAATTCGACCAAGCTATTAGGGGTTGTACTGGTCGAATTTCCCAAACATGGATAACAAACCTTTGGTGTTAATTTTTAGTGCATGAAATAATTTTCTTCACTTACATTTATTATAGTATTCTCTTTTTTTCAAACATAAACTCTAAAATTTTCATTTTGTTGTGATCTATTTGCCTTATCTTTTGTACACGAGAAAAATGGGAGAGATAAAACTCAAGTTTGGATTTGAAAAAAAAATTGAACAAAAAAAATGGAAATGCACAAATGCTGAGCGAGATAACTCCAAAAAGTACTTGTGATTTTTAAAGATTGTAAACTCTTTTAGCTTTTTATGTATTAGCTTTTGTAATCATCGGAAAACGGGAGGAGGGGGAGGCATTTTAACTGAGTGTTGACTCCAAAACCATAAGTCATTTCTAAAAAACATTAAGGCCATTACACATCATTAATCAATCAAAACATTCACGATGATCTATGATATTTAGGTCCACTTTTTTTAAATAGGCAAAAAATGGGTTATTTGGCTCTGGTAAATATCCCACCGCACGTTAACATGAAAATTTAATTTTTCCTACTCCTTGAAATTTTTGGATCCTTAGGTCATTTGCATCTTCAACTTGTTTCAGGCATGCATATCCATATTTAAAACATGTTAGGATCAATTAGAAATCTCTTTCTTATAAATTTCCACCAAGCTATTAGGGGTTGTACTGGTGGAATTTCCTAAACATGGATAACAAAACATTGATGTTCATTTTTAGTGCGCGAAATAATTTTCCTCACTTACATTTATTATAGTTTTCATTTTTTTGCATACATAAATTATAAATTTTTCAGTCTTTTGTGATCTACTTGCCTTATATTTTTGTTTTCGAGAAAAAAGGAAGAGTGAAAACTCAAGTTTGGATTTGAAAAAAAAATGAAAATCCAAAATGTAAATGGAAAAATGCTGAGAGAGATAATTCAAAAAAGTATCTTTGATTTTTAAGGATTTTAAACTCTTGTAGTTTTTTATATATAAGCTTTTCCAATCATCGTAAAAGGGGTAGCGAGGCATTTTTCATCGAGTGTTGACTCCCAAACCATAAGTCATTTCTAACAAAATTTATAGCCATTACACATCATTAATCTATCAAAACATTTATGATGATCAATGATTTTTAGGTTGTTTTTTGTAAAACGGCAAAAAGTGGGTTGTTTGCTTTGGTAAATATCCCACCGCACGTTAACTTGCAAATTTATTTTTTCCTACTCCTCGAAATTTTTGGATAATTAGGTCATTTGAATCTTCAACTTGTTTCAGGCATGCATATCGATATTTAAAACATGTTGGGATCAATTAGAAATATTTTTCTTATAAAATTCCACCAAGCTATTAGGGGTTGTATTGGTGAAATTTCCAAAACAAGCATAAAAAAACTTTGGTGTTCATTTTTAGTGCGTGAAATAATTTTCTTCAGTTACATTTGTTATAGTTTTCCATTTTTTGTATACATAAACTCTAAAATTTTAGTTTTTTTTTATGATCTATTTGCCTTATCATTTTGTTTACAAGAAAAATGGGAGTGTGAAAACTCATGTTTGGAGTTGAAAACAAAATGAACATCCAAAATCAAAATGCTCAAATGCTGAGAGAGATAATTCAAAAAAATATTTGTGATTTTTAAATTTTGTAAACTCTTTTAGTTTTTTATATATTAGGTTTTGCAATCATCGAAAAAGGGGGGAAGGGGGGGGGGGAGGGGGTGCGAGGCATTTTTAACCGAGAGTTGACTCTCAAACCATAAGTCATTTCTAACAAAAATTATAGCCATTACACATCATTAATCATTCAAAACATTTACGATGATCTATGATTGTTAGGTCCACTTTTTGTAAATAGGCAAAAAGTGGGTTGTTTGGCTCTGTTAAATATCCCACCACACGTTAACTTGAAACTTTAAGTTTTCCAATTCCATGAAAATTTGGATCATTAGGTCATTTGCATCTTCAACATGTTTCAGGCATGCATATCCATATTTAAAACATGTTAGGATTAATTAAAAATCTATTTCTTATAAAATTCCATCAAGCTATTAGGGGTTGTACTGGTGGAATTTCCAAAACGTGGATAACAAAACTTTGGTGTACATTTTTAGTTTGTGAAATAATTTTTTTCACTTAAATTTATTATAGTTTTCATATTTTTTCATTCATAAAGTCTCAAATTTTCATTTTGTTGTGATCTATTTGCCTTATCTTTTTGTTTACGAGAAAAATGGGAGACTGAAAACTCATGTTTGGATTTGAAAAAAATTGAACATCCAAAATGGAAATGCACAAATTCTGAGAGAGATAATTCCAAAACGTATCTGTAATTTTGATGGATTGTAACCTCTTTTAGTTTTTTATATAAAAGGTTTTTCAATCATCGAAAAAGGGGGGGCGAGGTATTTTTAACAGAGTGTAGACTCCTAAACCTTAAGTCATTTCTAACAAAAATTATAGCCATTACACATCATTAATCATTCAAAACATATACGATGATCCATGACTGTTAGGTGTTCTTTTTTTAAATAGGCAAAAAATGGGTTGTTTGGCTCTGGTAAATATCCTACCGCACGTTAACTTCAGAATCTAATTTTTGCTACTCCTTGAAATTTTTAGATCATTAGGTCATTTGCATCTTCAACATGTTTTAGGCATGCATATCCATATTTAAAATATGTTGGGATCAAATAGAAATCTCTTTGTTATAAAATTCCACCAACCTATTTGGAGTTGTACTGGTGGAATTTTCCAAACACGGATAAAAAAACTTTTGTGTTCATTTTTAGTGCGCGAAATAATTTTTGTCACTTACATTTATTATAGTTTTCAATTTTTTGCATACATAAATTCTAAAATTTTCATTTTGTTGTGATCTATTTGACTTATCTTTTTGTTTACGAGTAAAATGGGAGCATGATAACTCAAGTTTTGATTTGAATAAAAATTGAACATCCAAAATGGAAATACACAAATGCTGAGAGAGATAATTCCAAAAATTATTTGTGATTTTTAAAGATCGTAAACTCCATTAGTTTTTTATATATTAGGTTTTTCAATCATCGGAAAAGGGGTGGGGGAGTGGGGCGAGGCCTAAGTTAGGTCATTTAATTGAGTGTTGACTCCCGAACCATAAGTCTTTTCTAACAAAAATTATAGCCGTTACACATCATTAATTGATCAAACCATTTATGATGATCTATAATTGTTAGGTCCGCTTTTTGTTAATAGGCAAAAAGTTGGTTGTTTTGCTTAGGTAAATATCCCACTATGCTTTAACTTGAGAATTTAATTTTTCCTACTCCTTGAAATATTTGGATCATTAGGTCATTTGCATCTTGAACATGTTTGAGGCATGTTTATCCATATTTAAAACATGTTAGGATCAATTAGAAATCTCTTTCTTATAAAATTCCACCAAGCTATTAAGGGTTGACTGGGGGAATTTCCCATACATGGATAACAAAACTTTGGTTTTCATTTTTAGTGCGTGAAATAATTTTCTTCACTTACATTTAATATAGGTTTCAATTTTTTACATACATGAACTCTAAAATTTTCATTTTGTTGTGATCTATTCACCTTATATTTTTGTTTATGAGAAAAATGGGAGAGTGAAAACTCAAGTTTGGATTTGAAAAAAAATTGAACATAAAAAATGGAAATACACAAATGCTGAGAGAGATAATTCCAAAAAATATCTATGATTTTTAAGGATTGTAAACTCTTTTATTTTTTTATATATCTGGTTATGCAATTATCGGAAAAGGAGCGGGGGTATGCATTTTAAACTGAGTGTTGACTCCCAAACCATAAGTCATTTCTAACAAAAATTTTAGCCGTTACACATCATTAATCGATCAAAACATTTACGATGATCTATGATTGTTAGGTCCGCTTTTTGTAAATAGGCAAAAAGTGGGTTGTTTGGCTCTTGTAAATGTCCTACCACACGTTAAACTTGAGAATTTAATTTTTCCTTCTCCTTGATATTTTTGGATCATTAGGTCATTTTCATGTTCAACATGTTTCAGGCATGCATATCCATATTTAAAACATGTTAGGATCAATTAGAAATCTCTTTCATATAAAATTCCACAAGCTATTAGGGGTTGACTGGTGGAATTTCCCATCCATGGATAACAAAACTTTGGTTTTCATTTTTAGTGCGTGAAATAATTTTCTTCACTTAAATTTGTTATAGTTTTCAATTTTTTGCATACATAAACTGTAAAATTTTCATTTTTTTATGATCTATATGCCTAATCTTTTTGTTTACGAGAAAAATGGGAGAATGAAAACTCAATTTTGGATTTGAAAAAAAATTGAACATCCAAAATGGAAATGCACAAATGTTGAGAGAGATAATTCCAAAAAGTATGAGTGATTTTAAAAGATCCTAAACTCTTTTAGTTTTTAATAAATTAGGTTTCCAAATTATCGGAAAAGGGGGAGCAAGGCATTTTTAACTGAGTGTTGACTCCCAAACCATAAGTCATTTCTAAAAACAATTATAGCCGTTACACATAATTAATCGATCAAAACATTTACAATGATCTATGATTGTTAGGTCCGCTTTATTTAAATAGGAAAAAAGTGGGTTGTTTGGTTGAGGTAAATATCCCACCTCACGTTTAAATTGAGAATTTAATTTTTTCTCTTCGTTGAAATTTTTAGATCATTAGGTCATTTGCATCTTCAACATATTTCAGGTATATATATCCATATTTAAAACATGTGAGGATCAATTAGAAATTTTTTTCTTATAAAATGCCATCAAGTTATTAGGGGTTGTACAGTGGAATATCCCAAACAGGGATAAGAAAACTTAGCTGTTCATTTTTTGTGCGTGAAATAATTATTTTCACCTATATTTATTGTTGTTTTCAATTTTTTGCACACATAAACTCTAAAATTTTCATTTTGTTGTGATCTATTTGCCTTATCTTTTTGTTTACGAGTAAAATGGGAGAGTGAAAACCCAAGTTTGGATTTGAAAAACATTTAACATCCAAAATGAAAATGCACAAATGCTGAGAGAGATAATTCCAAAAAGTATATGTGATTTTTAAGGATTGTAAACTCTTTCAGTTTTTTATATATTAGGTTTTGCAATCATCAGAAAAGGCGCGCGGGGAGGGGGGGGGGGGGGAGGCATTTTCAACTGCGTGTTGACTGCCAAACCATAAGTCATTTGTAACAAAAATTATAGCCGTTACACTTCATTAATTGATCAAAAATTTACGATGATGTATGATTGTTTGGTCCACTTTTTGTCAATTGACAAAGAGTGGGCTGTTTGGCTCTGGTAAATATCCCACCGCATGTTAACTTGAGAATTTAATTTTTCCTACTCCTTGAAAATTTTGAATCATTAAGTCGTTTGCTTCTTCAACATGTTTCAGGCATACTTATCCATATTTAAAACATTTTAGGATCAATGTTTTGCATGCATAAACTCTAAAATTTTCATTTTGTCGTGATCTATTTGCTATATCGTTTTGTTTACGAGAAAAATAGGAGAGTGAAAACTCAGGTTTGGATTTGAAAAAAGATATAACATCCAAAATGGAAGTGCACAAATGCTGAGAGAGATAATTTCAAAAAGCACATCCAAAATGGAAGTGCACAAATGCTGAGAGAGATAATTTCAAAAAGTATATGTTATTTTGAAGGCTTGTAAACTCTTTTTGTTTTTTATATATTAGGTTTTCCAATCATCGAAAAAAGAAGGGCTAGGCATTTTTAACTGGGTGTTGACTCCCAACCCATAAGTCATTTCTAAGAAAAATTATAGCTGTTACAAGTCATTAATCAATCAAAAAATTTACAATGATCTATGATTGTTAGGTCCGCTTCTAGTAAATAGGCAAAAAGTGGGTTGTTTGGCTCTGGTAAGTATCCCACTGGACGTTAAGTTCAGAATTTATTTTTTCCTACTCGAAATTTTAGAATCATTAGGTCATTTGAATCTTCAACATGTTTTAGGCATGCATATCCATATTTAAAATTTGTTAGGATCAATTACAAATCTCTTTCTTAAAAAATTCCATCAAGCTATTTGGGGTTGTACTAGTGGAATTTCCCAAACATGGATAATAAAACTTTAGTGTTCATTTTTAGTGCGTGAAATAATTTTCTTCACTAACATTTATTATAGTTTTCAATTTTTTGCACACATAAACTCCAAAATTTTCATTTTGTTGTGATCTACTTGCCTTATATTTTTGTTTTCGAGAAAAAAGGGAGAGTGAAAACTCAAGTTTGGATTTGAAAAAAAAAAAATTGAACATCCAAAATGGAAATGCACAAATGCTGGGAGAGATAATTCCAAAAAGTATCTTTGATTTTTAAGGATTTTAAACTCTTTTATTTTTTTATACATTAGCTTTTCCAATCATCGGAAAAGGAGGGGGGGGGGGGGGGGGGGGTGAGGCATTTTTCATCGAGTGTTGACTCCCAAACCAAAAGTCATTTCTAACAAAAATTATAGTCGTTACACATCATTAATTGATCAAAACATTTACAATGATCTATGATTTTTAGGTCCACTTTTTGTATATAGGCAAAAAGTGGGTTGTTTGGCTCTGGTAAATATCCCACCGCACGTTAACTTGAAGATTTATTTTTTCCTATTCCTTAAAATTTTTGGATCATTAGGTCATTTTCATCTTCAACATGTTTCAGGCAAGCATATCCATATTTAAAACATGTTAGGATCAATTAGAAATCTCTTTCTTATAAAATCCATAAAGCTATTAGGGGTGGTACTGGTGGAATTTCCAAAACATGGATAACAAAACTTTGGTGTTCATTTTTCGCGCCTGAAATAATTTTCTTCACTTACATTTGTTATAGTTTTTTAATTTTTTGCATACAAAAACTCTAATATTTTCATTTTGTTGTGATCTATTTGCCTTATCTTTTTGTTTATGAGAAAAATAGGAGAGTAAAAACTTCAGTTTGGATTTGCAAAAAAATTGAACATCCAAAATGGAAATGCACAAATGTTGAGTGAGGTAATTTCAAAAAGTATTAGTGATTTTTAAAGATCGTAAACTCATTTAGTTCTTAATATATTATGTTTTCCAATCATCGAAAAAAGGGGAGTGAAGCATTTTTAACTGAATGTTGACTCCCAAACCATAAGTCATTTGTAACAAAAATATAGCTATTACACATAATTAATCGATCAAAAAATTTATGATGATCTATGATTGTTAGGTCCGCTTTTTGTAAATAGGCAAAACCTGGGTTGTTTGGCGCTGGTAAATATCCCATCGCATGTGAACTTGAGAATTTAATTTTTCGTACTACTTAAAATTTTTGCAACATAAGGTCATTTTCATCTTCAACATGTTTCAGGCATGCATATCCATATTTAAAACATGTTAGGATCGATTAGAAATCTCTTTCTTATAAAATTCCACCAAGCTATTAGGGGTTGTACTGGTGGAATTTCCCAAACATGGATAACAAAACTTTGGTGTTCATTTTTAGGGCATGAAACAATTTTCTTCACTTAAATTTATTTTAGTTTTCAAATTTTTGCTTACATAAAATCTAAAATTTTCATTTTTTTGTGATTTATTTGCCTTTTTTTTGTTCACGGGAAAAAAGGGAGAGTGAAACTCAAGTTTGGATTTGGAAAAAATTGAACATCCAAAATGGAAATGCACAAATGCTGAGAAAGATAATTCCAAAATGTATCTGTGATTTTTATGGATTGTAAATTTTTTTAGTTTTTTTATATATTAGGTTTTGCAATAATCGGAAAAGGGGGACGAGGCATTTAGAACTGAGTGTTGACTCCCAAACTATAAGTCATTTCTAACAAAAATTATAGCAATTACACATAATTGATCGATCAAAGAATTTACATTGATCTATAATTGTTAAGTCCGCTTTTTGTATATAGGTAAAAACTGGGTTGTTTGGCTCTGGTAAATATCCCACCGCACGTTAACTTGAGAATTAAATTTCTCCTACTTCTTGAAAATTTTGGATCATTAGGTCATTTGCATCTTCAATATTTTTAAGGCTTGTATGTCCATATTTAAAAAATGTTAGGATCAATTATAAATCTCTTTCTTATAAAATTCCACCAAGCAATTAGGGGCTGTACTAGTGGAATTTCCCAAACATGGATAACAAAACTTTGGTGTTCATTTTTAGTGCGCGAAATAATTTTTTTTACTTACATTTATTATTGTTTTCAATTTTTTTCATATATAAAATTTAAAATTATTATTTTGTTGTGATTTATTTGCCTTATATTTTTGTTTACGAGAAAAATGGGAGAGTGAAAACTCAAGTTTGGATTTGAAAAAAAATTGAACATCCAAAATGGAAATGCACAAATGCTGAGAGAGATAATTACAAGAAGTATTTGTGATTTTTAAGGATTGTAAACTCTTTTAGTTTTTTATATAGTAAGTTTTGCAATCATAAAAAAAGGGGGGGCGAGGCATTTTTATTTGAATGTTGACTCCCAAACCATAAGTCATTTCTAACAAAAAGTATAGCCGTTACATATCATTAATCAATCAAAATATGTACGTTGATCTATGATTGTTCGGCCCACTTTTTGTTAATAGGTAAAAAGTGTGTTGTTTGGCTCTGGTATATATCTAACTGCACGTTAACTTGAGAATTTAATATTTCCTAGTCCTTAAAATTTTTTATCATTATGTCATTTGCATCTTTAACGTGTTTCTGGCATGCATATCCATATTTAAAACATGTTAGGATCAATTAGAAATATCTTTCTGATAAAATTCCACCAAGCTATTAGGGGTTGTACTAGTGGAAATTTCCCAAACAAGGATAACAAAACTTTGGTGTTCATTTTTAGTACGTGAAATAATTTTCTTCACTTATATTTTTTATAGTTTTCAATTTTTTGCATACATAAACTCTAACATTTTCTTTTTGTTGGGATCCATTCGCCTTACCTTTTTGTTTACGACAAAAATGGGAGAGTGAAAACTCAAGTTTGGATTTGAAAAAAAATTTAAAATCCAAAATTGAAATGCACAAATGCTGAGAGAGATAATTCCAAAAAGTATCTGTGATTTTTAAGGATCTTAAACTCTTTTAGTCCTTAATATATTAGGTTTTCCAATCATCGGAAAAGGAGGGGTGAGGGATTTTAAACTGAGTGTTGACTCCCAAACCATAAGTCATTCCAAATAAAAATTATAGCCATTACACATCATTCATCAATCAAAACATTTACGATTATCTATGATATTTAGGTCTGCTTTTTGTAAATAGGCAAAAAGTGGGTTGTTTGGCTCTGGTAAATATCCCACCGCACGTTAACTTGAGAATTTAATTTTTCGTACTCCTTGAAATTTTTGGATCATTAGGACAATTGCATCTTCAACTTGTTTCAAGCATGTATATACATATTTAAAACATGTTAGGATCAATTAGAAATCTATTTCCTATAAATCTCCACCAAGCTATTAGGGGTTGTACTGGTGGAATTTCCTAAACAAGGATAACAAAACTTTGGTGTTCATTTTTAGAGTGTGAAATAATTTTCTTCACTTACATTTTTTATAGTATTCAATAATTTTCATACATAAATTATAAACTTTTTAATTTTTTGTGATCTACTTGCCTTATATTTTTGTTTTCGAGAAAAAAGGGAGAGTGAAAACTCAAGTTTGGATTTGAAAAAAAATTGAACATCCAAAATGGAAATACACGAAGGCTAGGAGAGATAATTCCAAAAAGTATCTTTGATTTTTAAGGATTTTAAACTCTTTTATTTTTTTATACATTAGCTTTTCCAATCATCGAAAAAGGGGGGGTGAGGCATTTTTCATCGAGTGTTGACTCCCAAACCATAAGTCATTTATAACTAAAATTATAGCCATTACACATCATTAGTCGATCAAAACATTTACGATGATCTATGATTGTTAGGTTCACTTTTTGAAAAAAGGCAAAAAGTGGGTTGTTTGGCTCATGTAAATATCTCACCGCACGTTAACTTGAGAATTTAATTTTTCCTACTGCTCGAAATTTTTGGATCATTAGGCCATTTGCATCTTCAACTTGTTTTAGATATGCATATCCTTATTTAAAACATATTGGGATCAATTAGAAATATCTCTCTTATAAAATTCCACCAAGCTATTGGGGGTGGAATTTCCAAAACAAGCATAACAAAACTTTGGTGTTCATTTTTAGTGCATAAAATAATTTTATTCACTTACATTTGTTACATTTTTCCATTTTTTGCGTACATAAACTGTAAAATTTTCAATTTCTTGTGATTTATTTGCCTTATCTTTTTGTTTACTAGAAAAATGGGAGAGTGAAAAATCAAGTTTGGATTTGAAAAAAAATTGAACATCCAAAATCAAATGCTCAAATGCGGAGAGAGATAATTCCAAAAAGTATCTGTGATTTTTAAGGATTGTAAACCCTTTTAATTTTATATATATATAGGTTTTGCAATCATCGGAAAGGGGGGGCGAGGCATTTTTAACTGAGTGTTGACTCCCAAACCATAAGTCATTTCTAACAAAAATTATAGCCATTAAACATCATTAATCAATCAAAATATTTACGATGATCTATGATTGTTAGGTCCGCTTTTTGTAAATAGGCAAAAAGTGGGTTGTTTGGCTCTAGTAAATATCCTACCGCACGTTAACTTCAGAATCAAAATTTTTCCTACTCAAAATTTTTGGATCATTAGGTCATTTGCTTCTTCAACATGTTTTAGGCATGCATATCCATATTTAAAATATAAGAGAATCAATTGGAAATCTCTTTGTTCTAAAATTCCACCAAGCTATTTGGGTTTGAACTGGTGGAATTTTCCAAACAAGGATAGTAAAACTTTTGTGTTCATTTTTAGTGCGCGAAATAATTTTTTTCACTTACATTTATTATAGTTTTCATTTTTCTGCACACATAAATAATAAAATTTTCCTTTTGTTGTGATCTATTTGACTTATCTTTTTGTTTATGAGTAAAAAGGGAGAGTGCAAACTCAAGTTTGGATTTGAAAAAAAATTTAACATCCAAAATGGATATGCACAAATGCTGAGAGAGATAATTACAAAAATTATAGGTGATTTTTAAGGATCTAAACTCCTTTAGTTTTATATATATTATGTTTTGAAATAATGAGAAAAGGGGGGCGAGGCATTTTTAACTGAGGTCATTTACTTCTTCAACATGTTTTAGACATGCATATCCATATTTAAAATATGTTAGGATCAATTAGAAATCTCTTTCAAATAAAATTCCACCAAGCTATTTGGGGTTCTACTAGAGGAATTTCCCAAACATGGATAACAAACTTTGGTGTTCATTTTTAGTGCATGAAATAATTTACTTCATTTACATTTATTATAGTTTTCAATTTTTTGCGCACATAAACTCCAAAATTTTCATTTTGTTGTCATCTATTTGCCTTATCTTTTTATTTACGTGAAAAAAGGAATAGTGAAAACTCAAGTTTGGATTTGTAAAAAAATTGAACATCCAAAAAGGAAATGCACAAATACCGATAGAGATAATTCCAAAACTTATATGTGATTTTTAAAGATAGTAAACTCTTTACGTTTTTATATATTAGGTTTTGCAATCATCGGAAAAGGGGGGGCGATGCATTTTTAACCGAGTGTTAACTCCTAAACCATAAGTCATTTGTAACAAAAATTATAGCTGTTTCACATCATTAATTGATCAAAACATTTACAATGATCTATGATTATTTGGTTCGCTTTTTTTAAATAGGCAAAAAGTGCGTTGTTTGGTTCTGGTAAATATCCCACCGCACGTTAACTTGAGAATTGAATTTTTCCTATTCCTTGAAATTTTTGGTTCATTAGGTCATTTTCATCTTCAACATATTTCGGGCATGCATATCCATATTTAAAACATGTTAGGGTCAACTAGAAATATCTTTCTTATTAAATTCAGTTAAGCTATTAGGGGTTGTACTGGTGGAATTTCCAAAATGAGGATAACAAAACTTAGGTGTCCATTTTTAGTGGGTGAAATAATTTTCTTGACTTACATTTATTATAGTTTCCAATTTTTCCATGCACAAACTCTAAAATTTTCATTTTCTGGTGATCAAGTTGCTTTATCTTTTGTTTTTACGAGAAAAATGGGATGAAGAAAACTCAAGTTTAGATTTGAAAAAAAATGGAACATCCAAAATGTAAATGCATAAATGTTGAGAGAGATAATTCCAAAAAGTATATGCAATTTTTAAGGATTGTAACCTCTTTTAGGTTTTTATATATTAGGTTTTTCAATCATCGGAAAAGGGGGGTGAGGCATTTTTAACTGAGTGTTGAATCCCAAACCATAAGTCATTTCTAACAAAAAGTATAGCCGTTACACATAATTAATTGATCAAAATATTTACAATTATCTATGATTGTTAGGTCTGCTTTTTGTAAATAGGCAAAAAGTCGGTGGTTTGGCTCTGGAAATAGCCCACCGCACGTTAACTTGAGAATTTACTTTTTCCTATTCCTTGAAAATTTTGGATCATTAGGTCATTTGCATTTTAAACATGTTTCAGGCATGCATATCCATATTTAAAACATGTTATGATCAATTAGAAATATCTTTCTTATAAAATCCATAAAGCTATTAGGTGTTGTAATGGTGGAATTTCCCAAACATGGATAACGCAACTTTGGAGTTCATTTTTAGTGCTTGAAATAATTTTCTTCACTTACATTTGTTATAGTTTTAAATTTTTTGCATTCATAAACTCTAACAGTTTCTCTTTGTTGTGATATATTTGCCTTATCTTTTTGTTTATGAGAAAAATGGGAGGGATTGAAAACTCAAGTTTGGATTTGAAAAAAAATTGAACATCCAAAATGGAAATGCACAAATGCTAAGAGAGATAATTCCAAAAAGTATCTGTGATTTTTAAGGATTGTAAACTCTTTTAGTTTTTTATATATTAAGTTTTGCAATCATCGGAAAAGAGGGGGCGAGGTAGTTTTAACTGAGTGTTGACTCCCAAACCATAATTACTTTCTAACAAAAAGTATAGCTATTACAAACCATTAATCGATCAAAAAATTTATGATGATCTATGATTGTTCAGTCCACTTTTTGTTAATAGGCAAAAAGTGTGTTGTTTTGCTCTGGTATATATCTCACCGCACGTTAATTTGAGAATTTAATTTTTCCTACTCCTTGAAATTTTTTGATCATTATGTCAATTGTAGCTTTAACATGTTTTAGGCAGGTATATCCATATTTAAAACATGTTAGGATCAATTAGAAATCACTTTCTCATAAAATTCAACCAAGCTATTAGGGGTCGTACAAGTGGAATTTCCCAAACATGGATAACAAAACTTTGGTGTTCATTTTTAGTGCGTGAAATAATTTTCTTCTCTTACATTTTTTATTGTTTTCAATTTTTTGCTTACATAAACTCTAACATTTTCATTTTCTTGGGATCTATTCGCCTTATCTTTTTGTTTACGACAAAAATGGGAGAGTGAAAACTCTAGTTTGGATTTTAAAAAAAATTGAAAATCCAAAATGGAATTGTATAAATGCTGAGAGAGATAATTTAAAAAAGTATCTGTTATTTTTAAGAATCGTAAACTCTTTTAGTTTTTAATATATTAGGTTTTCCAATCATCGAAAAAGGGGGAGCAAGGCATTTATAACTGAGTGTTGACTCCAAAACCATAAGCCACTTCTTACAAAAATTATAGCCGTTACACATAATTAATCGATCAAAACATTTATCGTGATCTATGATTGTTTGGTCTGCTTTTGGTTAGTTTGAAAAAAGTGGGTTGTTTGACTCAAGTAAATATCACACCGCACGTTAACTTGAGAATTTAATTTTTCCTGCTCCTTAAAATTTTTGGATCATTAGGTTATTTGCATCTTCAAAATGTTTCAGGCTTGTATATCCATATTTAAAACATGTTAGGATCAAGTAGAAATACCTTTCTTATAAAATTCCACCAACCAATTAGGGGGTGTACTGGTGGAATTTCCCAAACAAGGATAACAACACTTTAGTATTCATTTTTAGTGCATGAAATAGTTTTCAATTTTTTGCATACATAAACTCTAAAATTTTTATTTTGTTGTGATCTATTTTCCCTATATTTTTTTTTTCAAAAAAAATGGGAGTGTGAAAGCTCAAGTTTGGATTTGAAAAAAAATTGAACATCCAAAATAGAAATGCAAAAATGATGAGAGAGATAAATCCAAAAAGTCTCTATGATTTTTAAGGATTGTAAACTCTTTTAGTTTTTTTATATATTAGGTTTTGCAATAATCGAAAAATGGGGGGGGGGGGGGGGGGGGGGGGGGGGGGGGGGCGGGGCACAGACATTTTTAAGTGAGTGTTGACTCCACAACCATAAGTCATTTTTAAAAAATATTATAGCCGTTACACATCATTAATTGATCAAAACATTTACGATTATCTATAATTTTTAATTTTTTGTAAATAGGCAAAAAGTGGGTTGTTTGGTTCTTGTAAGCATCCGACTGCACGCTAACTTCAGAATTTAATTTTTCCTATTCCTTGAAATTTTTGGATCATTAGGTCATTTGCATCTTCGATATGCTTCAAGCATGCATATCCATATTTAAAAACACTTATGATCAATTAGAAATCTCTTTCTTATAAAATTCCATCAAGCAATTAGGGGTTGTACTGGTGGAATTTCCCAAACATGGATAACAAAACTTTGGTGTTCATTTTTAGTGCACGAAATAATTTTCTTCACTTAAATTTATTATAGTTTTCATTTTTTTCCAGACATAAACTATAAAATTTTCATTTTGTTGTGATCTATTTGCCTTATCTTTTCGTTTATGAGAAAAATGGGAGAGTGAAAATTCAAGTTTGGATTTGAAAAAAAATTGAACTTTCGAAATGGAAATGCACAAATGCTGAGTGAGATAATTCCAAAAAGTATCTGTGATTTTTAAGGATCGTAAACTCTTTAAATGTTTTCTATAATAGGTTTTTGCAATCATCGAAAAAAGCAAGGAGAGGCATTTTTAACAGAGTGTTGAGGGTATAGCAAAAAGTATAGCTGTTACACATCATTAATCGATCAAAACATTTACGATGATCTATGTTTGTTAGGTCCGCTTTTTGTTAATAGGCAAAATGTGGGTTGTTTGGCTTTGGTAAATATCCCAACGCACGTTAACTTGAGAATTTAATTTTTCCTACTCCTTGAAATTTTTGGATCATTAGGTCATTTACATCGTCAACATGTTTCAGGCATGCATATCCATATTTAAAACATGTTAGGATCAATTAAAAATCTCAATCTTATAAAATTCCACAAAGCTATTAGGGGTTGTACCTGTGGAATTTCTCAAACATGGATAACAAAACTTTGGTGTTCATTTTTAGTGTGCGAATTAATTTTCTTCACTTTCATTTATTATAGTTTTTAATTTTTTGT